>NC_083588.1:4707111-4714611 GCF_027579695.1 Neoarius graeffei
ACAGTGGTGCTTGAAAGTTTGTGAACCCTTTAGAAATTTCTATATTTCTGCATAAATATGACCTAAAACATCATCAGATTTTCACACAAGTCCTAAAAGTAGATAAAGAGAACCCAGTCAAACAAATGAGGCAAAAATATTATACTTGGTCATTTATTTATTGAGGAAAATGATCCAATATTACATATCTGTGAGTGGCAAAAGTATGTGAACCTTTGCTTTCAGTATCTGGTGTGACCCCCTTGTGCAGCAATAACTGCAACTAAACGTTTCCAGTAACTGTTGATCAGTCCTGCACACCGGCTTGGAGGAATTTTAGCCCGTTCCTCCATACAGAACAGCTTCAACTCTGGGATGTTGGTGGGTTTCCTCACATGAACTGCTCGCTTCAGGTCCTTCCACAATATTTTGATTGGATTAAGGTCAGGACTTTGACTTGGCCATTCCAAAACATTAACTTTATTCTTCTTTAACCATTCTTTGGTAGAATGACTTGTGTGCTTAGGGTCGTTGTCTTGCTGCATGACCCACCTTCTCTTGAGATGGACAGATGTCCTGACATTTTCCTTTAGAATTCGCTGCTATAATTCAGAATTCATTGTTCCATCAATGATGGCAAGCCGTCCTGGCCCAGATGCAGCAAAACAGGCCCAAACCATGATACTACCACCACCATGTTTCACAGATGGGATAAGGTTCTTATGCTGGAATGCAGTGTTTTTCCTTTCTCCAAACATAACGCTTCTCATTTAAACCAAAAAGCTCTATTTTGGTCTCATCTGTCCACAAAACATTTTCAATAGCCTTCTGGCTTGTCCACGTGATCTTTAACAAACTACAGACGAGCAGCAATGTTCTTTTTCGAGAGCAGTGGCTTTCTCCTTGCAACCCTGCCATGCACACCATTGTTGTTCAGTGTTCTCCTGATGGTGGACTCATGAACATTAACATTAGCCAATGTGAGAGAGGCCTTCAGTTGCTTAGAAGTTACCCTGGGGTCCTTTGTGACCTCGCCGACTATTACACGCCTTGCTCTTGGAGTGATCTTTGTTGGTCGACCACTCCTGGGGAGGGTAACAATGGTGTTGAATTTCCTCCATTTGTTCACAATGTGTCTGGCTGTGGATGGGTGGAGTCCAAACTCTTTAGAGATGGTTTTGTAACCTTTTCCAGCCTGATGAGCATCAACAACGCTTTTTCTGAGGTCCTCAGAAATCTCCTTTGTTCGTGGCATGATACACTTCCACAAACATGTGTTGTGAAGATCAGATGTTGATAGATCCCTGTTCTTTAAATAAAACAGGGTGCCCACTCACACCTGATTGCCATCCCACTGATTGAAAACACCTGACTCTAATTTCACCTTCAAATTAACTGCTAATCCTAGGGGTTCACATACTTTTGCCACTCACAGATATGTAATATTGGATCATTTTCCTCAATAAGTAAATGACCAAGTATAATATTTTTGTCTCATTTGTTTAAGTGGGTTCTCTTTATCTACTTTTAGGACTTGTGTGGAAATCTGATGGTGTTTTAGGTCATATTTATGCAGAAATATAGAAAATTCTAAAGGGTTCACAAACTTTCAAGCACCACTGTATATATGTATGTGTATATATATATATATATATATATATATATATATATATATATATATGTATGTGTATATATAATGTATGTATATGTGTGTGTATGTATGTATGTGTATATGTGTAGGTATACACTGTTATTATAATGCCAATTATGCACAATATGCCAATTATGCCAATATACTTGAGGTGTGTGTATGTGTGTATATGTGTATATATATATATATATATATATATATATATATATATATATATATATGTATGTATATATATATATATGTGTGTGTGTGTGTGTGTATGTATGTATGTATGTGTATATATATGTATGTATGCATGTGTGTGTATGTATATACTGTTATTACAATGCCAATATACTTGAACTGTAATTATGTTACACATGGTTGCACACCACTGGATGCTGCTACTATCAGCCACTTTACTTGCCCTTAAGGTTTTATCTACTGTGCTTTGTCTTGTATGTATTCTCCATGCAGGACCTATACAAATGTGTCTGTATATAGTAACTAGTAGTTCAATAGTAGTTTTTGTATTTTGAATATACCTTTTCTTTTTATTCTATGTGTGTGTGCACTTTATGGAGCAGCTCTGAATTTCATTATACTCTGTGTGATGACAATAAAGGCTTTCTATTCTATTCTATTCTATTCTATTCTATGTTTTCTTCCTGTGTAGTCAATCTACACTGTGCTCGGCAGGGTCGAGATAAATTTATTCCCCTTGTCAAATTGGTTTTATTTGGACGCACTTTGAGAAAATTTAAGGGAAAAAATTATGTAACAAAATACTTAAGCACTCATGAAGTGTACAGTGTCCAGTAATCAGATTATAAAGTTCTGATATTTTGCAACCGTATAAAGAGACAATCAAATAAACACTGAGACAAATTTCATTAACTTTTTTTCCTTAAGATTTATGGACGACGGATGTTGTTATTTTGATTAATCAAAACATCGTAAATTCAACCAGCATTTGATGATTTATGACTGTGTATTCGGGCCACTGGAGGAGAAAAAAACACCTCAGAATTTCCAACACTAAAGTTTACGAGAAAAAAAAAAAACCTCAGATATTCTCCAAGACTCTCAAGTCATCAATTTGCTCAAAAAAAAAAATCAGAAATTCTGAGATAAAAAGTCAGAAATTCCAAAGTTAAAGGTAGACCGCCTTTCAGATTTTTCAAGTGTAGGTCATAAAAAAATTTTCCCTGACACCCAATTATTTTTGTTTAGTGACCGAAAGCTACTGAATTCAAATCACAGACTTCCAAGTTTTAGTTAAAAAAAAATAGAACAATTAATGAATTTATCTCCACGTGGCCCTAAATTCTCTGCTATTTTTTCCTGCTTCACCATGACCCAATACAAGATACTCCGTCATGCATCACATGGTGGGCTTTCCCCGTTCGTGCAAGGCATTGTGGGACACAAATTTGAAACAGGAGAGAAAAATGGTGGACGTGAGTGTGCGAATGAAACGTGAAAGACCGACTACAGTAACGGAAAGAAAGCGAGAAGAAAAGACGTTATGTTCTATACGAAGGAAAGGAAACGCAGGACCAAACTAATAAATATTGGCGCTCAGCGAGCACCTCGGTGTGATCAGCTGTTCATTTAGCGACAGAATGATGGAACTGTCAGTGCACGCTCAAAGGTAAACCTGCGCATGCGCACACGGACTTCCTCTGTCTGCTTGACTGCACGAAGTGAGCGATTTCATGCACATTATTTGCTTTAATCCCCTCAAATTAAATAACTTCCCAGCCACAGAACAGAATGGTCTGATATTTTGTGAGATATTACAGAAATATATCACAATGACCACATTTCAGACGGAACTAAATTTCACCAATTTTATGAAATTGAAAGGCCGTCTCGCTTGAGGAACACACAAATTTACGAGAAAACATTGATCTTGCTTTCATGCTTCCTGGCTGCAGTGCATTCTGGGAAATGTAGTTGAAAATCTCTAGAAAGTCGAAAGCTGGCATTTCCTGTAACTTTCAGCTTCGCCGTGGCGTTTGTGTTACGATGACATTGATCCGACTCCATTTTTTCCAATTTTTTTTTTCTCATAAATTTCAGACTTTTTCATCTTGGAATTTCTGAGGTTTTTATTTCTTGCATATTTATGAGTATATAATCTCAGGTTTGTAAGTATCTGAGTTTTTTTTTTCTCATAAATGTGTGACTTTAATCTCGGAAATTCTGAATTTTTTCTCAGAATCTTACCTCCCGCCTCAGCTACATTTTTTAAATTTATTTTTTACCTACAATGGCTGTCATATTCCGTCGTAGGATTTCCACATTTCCAGAAGATTCCAGAAACTTTTATTTCTTGCCATACTTCCTGATTTGACCCACTGAATACATTCCTGAAATAAAACTCTTATTAAATGTCGGACACGTTCACGAAATAAACACCTTGAAAAAACACCATGTTGTGCAGTTATGGGAAAATAATCAACAACAGGGAGGTGTAATGAAGCGGAGTTCGTGCGAGTGTTCTTTTAACGGCGGTTTTATTTTCCAACAGATTTTTTAAAAAAATCAACATGTACTTTTTATCCATTTATAGTTACAGGGAATGTTTTGGAATTAGCAATACAACATAACCACAGCTTGTCATGTTCCTGAGGAACCACAAAACACAAATTCCTCTGCTCTGAAGATTTGACGCTGACACGAATGGAATGCAAATAAAACAGATGATTGTTTAATTGTTCTTGGGCCAAAGTGGAGAAATGTTCTCACAGACGCCCCAGAGTGAAAGGAATCCTGTCTGAGTCGGATTGTGGAAATGATCCGGTTCCGACACGTACAGAAAAGCACGACTGACTAAAGCCTGTTTGAGTGAGTCCGGGGAATTTTGATGAATTTATAAATCGTGATGCCGACTTTTGACTTGATGCTCAAAATCTCTTGATATCGATTGAATTCTTCAGTCAAGTGAAGTGTGAACGATGAGATGTCGAGCACATCAAGCCGAGCTCTCTTCAGGTTCATGGTTCAGTGTTTGTTTTCACACACAGGCCACCAGAGCAGCAGGATGCCTGTCAATCGCATTCACTTAAGATGCGGATGCAAGGGCTAAAGGCCAGGCCGAGAGAGAGAGAGAGAGAGAGAGAGAGAGAGCAGTGCATTCCTCCAGGGAGCTGCTTAGTGGCATGTCGATGTTGTGCAAATGTAACGTGCCTCCCTCTCACTGCACTTGACCTTCGAACGCAAACCTCCTGAGACGCCACTGATCTAAATAACATCATGATGCTATTAGCATATAGTGCAGGACAACAGTTCTCAGCACTCGAGAGGAGGGAGCATGAATCTCTCTCTCTCTCTCTCTCTCTCTCTCTCTCTCTCACACACACTGACTCAACAGATACCTGGTGAAATAACATCACTGATCTGGGGTCAGGTTTCTAAATGTACACGTTATTGATCTCAGGTCAGTTATTTCCTCTGAACTAATAATGCAAACTGTTCTGAGATCAGTTTTTGTTCTGAAATCAATCATCACAGGAATACAATAAATGCTGTCCTGGAGCAAATTTGACTCAGTATACATTAACGGGGAACTGAAGTCATTTTTAAACTTGCTTTATTTCTTAATTAACATGTTATTCAATTACGTTTTTGGTTTTAGTAACCTTATATCGTGACTCGTATTGGCAACTAATTGCAATTAAATATTATACTTATCAGCCTATTCGGTTTTTAGCCATGTTGAATTTAGTTCGTTTGGTCCACGGCAGGTGTCGCTTATCCGCGCGATCTTCACGAGACTTGTGCGAGACTTCGAAACGTGAAGTATCAGCCAGGTGTCAGTGCCGCCATTTTGAAAACTGTTTTCCAAACGAAATATTGCACAAAAACGAGTTTAAATGACGATTACTGCCGACTTTTTTCAAACTTTCCTGATTGCTATCAAAACAAACAAAACTTCCGGCTTGATTACATCAGCATTCAAAAGAGGGCGCGCGCGTCTTTTGACGACATTGGCAGATATCGGTCACTTTGATTTCCGCTGGACGTTTTACTTCCATCCTACGATGTCTCGCACAGGTCTTGGTGAATCTCGTTTACGGCCGTCGCTTTGACATATGGACTGATATATTACAGAGCATATTTCAAACACTCATAACTTGCTATAGCAGCGACAAAATAGCGATCAAAAATGCATTCCTATATTTAATAAAATGTATATTTAATAAAATTCTTGTTTTGTTTTTATTTCGATTAAATACGTGTGTGAAGATGTACGATAGTTCTGCTACAGAAAGAGAACAATTCAAAGAAATACCTGAAAGCCCAATACCGCCATGACAGTCGTGCCCAGATGCTGTTTTGGGCCGAGTGACCTTGAATTGTTTTGAAGACAGGAATGTGAATGCTGATAAGAGTTCAGTTTCTGGAATGGAACTCATAATCACATGAACGCTAATACTGATCCGGGGTCAGTTTTTTCACTGTATACGTGAAGGAAATCTTTTTGTCACGTCTGATCCTGCAGAAAATAAACAAGCTTTAATGTGTTGCATCAGTGATTCAGTGACATTTACAGAATGGATCGTTTTCTGGCACAAATGATGTGAGCTGAGTGATGAATACTGGTGATCCTGTATTAGTGAGTGTGCAGGACAAAACACAGATGCTTAATCAGTGAAGTCACTATGGCTCGAACATGATAAAAAACACACACACGCCATCATGGAGTACTTGAGGTTAATTAGATGTAGTTATGATATTATGGCGCGACTGATACAGCATTAATTCACTCAATAAGATCACTCAGTTTTACGATTGTCACATTGTCTGGAATAATTAAACCCGGCAAACGAAAGCTATAAATACAACACGCCACTATATCGTCATCGTTCGTTAAATGAGCTGTGAAACCTCAGGTAGCTTGTTAAAATCGAGTTTGGGTCCAAGATTATATATCACAAGGTTTATACTGTACGTGGATTCTGGGTTTTACATTTTGAGATTAGACCAGATACACTGGAGGGGCGTCGCTCATTCAGAGACCGAGATCACATGCAATCAGACACCAAAAATAAGAATTTGCAAGATGTTTTTTTCTAAATGTTAAATTTTTAGGAAGAAAAGGGGGAAAACAACAACAACAACAACAACAACAACAACAGTAGTAAAAATAACAGCAGCAGCAGCAGAAACAACAAAAACAACAACAGAAGCAGCAGAAACAACAAAAACAATAACAGCAGCAGCAAAACAACAACAAAACACCAGCAGCAACAACAACAATAACAGCAGCAGCAGTAAAAATAACCTCAGCAGCAAAAATAGCAGCAGCAGCAACAACAACAGCAGCAGCAGTAAAAATAACCTCAGCAGCAAAACAACAACAACAATAACAACAGCAGCAACAACAAAAATAACAGCAGCAGCAGTAAAAGTAACAGCAGCAATAACAACAATAACAGCAGCAGCAGTAAAAATAACCTCAGCAGCAAAAACAACAACAAAAACAACAACAGCAGCAACAACAACAATAACAGCAGCAGCAGTAAAAGTAACAGCAGCAATAACAACAATAACAGCAGCAGCAGTAAAAATAACCTCAGCAGCAAAAACAACAACAAAAACAACAGCAGCAGCAACAACAACAACAGCAGCAGCAGTAAAAGTAACAGCAGCAATAACAACAATAACAGCAGCAGCAGTAAAAATAACCTCAGCAGCAAAAACAACAACAGCAGCAACAACAAAAATAACAGCAGCAGCAGTAAAAGTAACAGCAGCAATAACAACAATAACAGCAGCAGCAGTAAAAATAACCTCAGCAGCAAAAACAACAACAAAAACAACAACAGCAGCAACAACAACAACAGCAGCAGCAGTAAAAGTAACAGCAGCAATAACAACAA